>NW_027596366.1:357500-362252 GCF_964194155.1 Cetorhinus maximus
GGAGGTTACAGAGATAGGGAGGGGTGTAGGGGCTGGAGGAGGTTACAGAGTTAGGGAGGGGTGTAGGGGCTATGATGGGGCGACGCCCTCTTTAACGGGGTGTCCCTGACGGAGAGACTCCCTCTTTAAAGGGGGTCCCTGACGGAGAGACTCCCTCTTTAAAGGGGGTCCCTGACGGAGAGACTCCCTCTTTAACAGGGGTCCCTGACGGAGAGACTCCCTCTTTAACAGGCGTCCCTGACAGAGAGACTCCCTCTTTAACAGGGGGTCCCTGACGGAGAGACTCCCTCTTTAACAGGGTCCCTGACGGAGAGACTCCCTCTTTAACAGGGGGTCCCTGACGGAGAGACTCCCTCTTTAACAGGGGTCCCTGACGGAGAGACTCCCTCTTTAACAGGGGTCCCTGACGGAGAGACTCCCTCTTTAACAGGGTCCCTGACGGAGAGACTCCCTCTTTAACAGGGGTCCCTGACGGAGAGACTCCCTCTTTAACAGGGTCCCTGACGGAGAGACTCCCTCTTTAACAGGGGTCCCTGACGGAGAGACTCCCTCTTTAACAGGGTCCCTGATGGAGAGACTCCCTCTTTAACAGGGGTCCCTGACGGAGAGACTCCCTCTTTAACGGGGGGTCCCTGACGGAGAGACTCCCTCTTTAACAGGGGTCCCTGACGGAGAGACTCCCTCTTTAATGGGGGTCCCTGACAGAGAGACTCCCTCTTTAACAGGGGTCCCTGACGGAGAGACTCCCTCTTTAATGGGGGTCCCTGATGGAGAGACCCCCTCTTTAACAGGGGTCCCTGACGGAGAGACTCCCTCTTTAAACAGGGTCCCTGACGGAGAGACTCCCTCTTTAACAGGGGGTCCCTGACGGAGAGACTCCCTCTTTAACAGGGGGTCCCTGACGGTGACTGTGCTGTGCAGTGTCCTGAGTTGGGACATTGCTGTTTGGTGACACCTCCAGACCCGAACTGAAGGATTTCCCTCCATGGCCCCAGTGCTGGGTTTGGGCAGAGTTTAGATGTTGGGCTTGTGATGGGGGAGGGGGTCAGGAGCCAATGGGGGCAGACACTGTCTGCCTCTGCCCCACAGGAGCTGCTGTGTTGCTATCCTGCAGCGAGTACTGCACCCTTAGAGTGTGGCCCCTTCGGAGTGATGGGGGCCTCGAGGGAGACTGGGGGAGGAGAGACACTGACTGCGCCAGTCAGGCTAGACATGGTCACAAGAACAGCTCCATCGTGGGTGAAGTGTGCTCAAGTACCGAAACCCCAGAACTTGCTGCAGAGAATCAGGGTTCAGCTCAACCCCCACATGGTGTACGCGGGGCTGAAAGGGTTAAACTCCGAGGACAGGTCACACACAGACTGGGCTTGTATTCCCTCGAGTGTGGAAGATTTAAGGGGCGATCGAATCGAGGGGGGTTTAAGATGATTAAAGGATTCGATGGGGTCGATGGAGAGAAACTGTTTCCTCTGGTGGGGGTGGGGAGCCCAGAACAAGGGGGCAGAAGCTTAAAATGGGAGCCAGGCCCGTTCAGGGGGGATGTCAGGAAGCACTTCACACACACACAGGGGAGCGGGAATCTGGAACTCTCACACCCCCCAATAAAGCTGTCGAGGGGGGGAGGGGGTCAATTGGAGATTTCCACATGGAGGTGGGTAGACATGCACACGTACAAACATACACGTGTGCACACCCTCACATACCCACACACTCTCGCACACTTACACACTCACTCTCTCACACACTCTCATATACACACACACACAGACACACACACACGCATGCACAATCTCACACAGACACACACAGACACACCCAGACACATTCACACACACACGCACTCACATGCGCACACAACACACACACTCATGCATTCACACACACAAGCATTCACACACTCACTCTCTCTCACACATTCTCTCACACACATTCACTCTCACATTCTCACTCACACACACGCTCAGTCACACAGACACATTCACATGGGCACACACACTCTCAGACACACACTCAGACACACACAGTCACAGGCACACTCTCTCTCACACACATGCACACACAGATGCACATGTGCGTACATGCACATAGACGCACACACACACACACACACACTCTCATGTGCACACACACTCTCTTACTCTCTCACACCCACACACACTCACTCATGCACACACCCACACTCTCTCACACTCTCTCACACACACACACACACACTCTCTCTCTCACACACACTCCCACGCACACACTGTCACACTCAGACACACACACAGACAGCCTGTGTGAGTTAAGGACCTCCTGTATATTCAGTTGTGGATGTAAAGTGCACTGTGGAGTTGGGTCCTGCTGTGATCTGTCTGTCTGCTGTTCAGTTTGTTGCTAATTGAGGCTGATTCAAGCCTGTTTCAGCTCCTGATGCGATTGCCTTGGACAGGTTCCTGTTGCATATTTAAAGTTTCATACCTCAAATGGAGAGCAGGGAAAAGCTATTTTTCCCTCTGCCGCTCCCTCCCTGTGGAGTTGCTTTCACTGTCCCCAGCTCCGCTCCTGTTCCTCACTCTCGCCCTCCTCACTCGATTCGCACCCCCACCGGGGGCCAGCAGCCCCTCCCCAACTTCCCTCAGTGACCCCCTTCACCTCCTCAATGCTTTCTGATTCCCCCCCTTTCTCGCCGAGGATGGCGGCTATTCGACTCTGTGAGGCATCCCACCCCAGCCCTCCTCCCCTCCCCCCCGAGGGCGATATTGAGGAATACAATGCAGACGTATTCCTTCCCCTCCTCTCACAGCCCCTCCCTCCCTCCCCACTGCCTCCCTCCACCTCCTCAAAGCAAACGGTCCTGAGGTCAATGGTCACCAGCTTGTGTACGATCCTGCGCCCCCTCACCTCCAGCTGGACCTTGTTGTGGGGGGAGAGGGGGTGCAACACAGATAGGCCAGAGCCAGGGGCTGGAAGGGTTAAATTGTGAGGAGAGATTATGTGAAGGAGACCGGATTAGATGGAGGGGTTTATATGGGGGGCGGTTTTGAAAGAGCTGATTGCGAAGGTGGAGAGAAACTCTTCCCACTGGCGAGGAGTCTCAGACCAGTGGCCGTTCGGCCCCTCGATTCTCTGCTACCTCTCGGCACCCCCTGTGTCTGCCCGTCTCGGTGATGATTCACTGGAATCGGTTCATGTTGAGCCAGCCTCGTACTCTCCCATTTCCCCACTCAGACCGTGCGTGAATCTCCCCGACAATGGCCATCAGCACCATCTCCGATAACAGCCTTTCTCCGGGAAGATTTATTTTAACTTCCCCCATTCAATCTTCCAGGCGTGACCCTGAATACTAAACAGAGAGACAGAGAGAGACAGAGAGAGACAAGAGAGAGAGAGAGAGACAGAGAGAGACAGAGAGAGACAGAGAGAGGAGAGAGAGAGAGAGACACAGAGAGAGAGAGAGACACAGAGAGAGAGAGAGAGAGAGACACAGAGAGAGAGAGAGAGAGAGACACAGAGAGAGAGAGAGAGAGACACAGAGAGAGAGAGACAGAGACAGAGAGAGACAGAGAGAGACAGAGAGAGACAGAGAGAGACAGAGAGAGACAGAGAGAGACAGAGAGAGACAGAGAGAGACAGAGAGAGAGAGACACAGAGAGAGAGAGAGAGAGAGAGAGACAAGAGAGAGAGAGACAGAGAGAGAGAGAGACAGAGAGAGAGACACACACAGAGAGAGAGAGACACACAGAGAGAGAGAGAGACACAGAGAGAGAGAGAGACACAGAGAGAGAGAGACACAGAGAGAGACACAGAGGAGAGAGAGAGAGAGAGACACAGAGAGAGAGAGACACAGAGAGAGAGAGACACAGACAGAGAGAGAGACAGAGACAGAGACAGAGAGAGACAGAGAGAGACAGAGAGAGACAGAGAGAGACAGAGAGAGAGACACAGAGAGAGAGAGAAGAGAGAGAGAGGAGAGAGAGAGAGAGACAGAGAGAGAGAGAAGAGAGAGAGAGAGAGAGAGACAAGAGAGAGAGAGAGACACGAGAGAGAGAGAGACACAGAGAGGAGAGAGAGACACAGAGAGAGAGAGACACAGAGAGAGAGAGACACAGAGAGAGACACAGAGAGAGACACAGAGAGAGACACAGAGAGACACAGAGAGACACAGAGAGAGACACAGAGAGAGACACAGAGAGACACAGAGAGAGACACAGAGAGAGACACAGAGAGAGACACAGAGAGAGACACAGAGGAGAGACACACAGAGAGACACACAGAGAGACACACAGAGAGACACAGAGAGAGAGAGAGACACACAGAGACAGACACAGAGAGAGAGAGACACAGAGAGAGAGAGAGAGAGACACACAGAGAGACAGAGACATACAGAGAGAGACACAGAGAGACAGAGAGAGACACAGAGAGAGAGACACAGAGAGAGAGACACAGAGAGAGACACAGAGAGAGACACAGAGAGAGACACAGAGAGAGAAGAGAGACACACAGAGAGAGAGAGAGACACACAGAGAGAGAGAGAGACACAGAGAGAGAGAGAGAGAGAGAGAGAGAGAGACAGAGAGAGAGACAGAGAGAGACAGAGAGAGACAGAGAGAGACAGAGAGAGGGAGAGACAGAGAGAGGGAGAGACAGAGAGAGACAGAGAGAGGGACGGCGAGAGACAGAGAGAATGAGGCGGGCAGCGGAGAGAGTGAGAGAAGGGGGGAAGAGAGAGAAGGAGAGGGGCTAGAGAGAGCGAGGGAACCACGGCGTGGG